>NW_026897049.1:0-27669 GCF_033153095.1 Gastrolobium bilobum | reverse complement strand
ATTCCTTAAAGATACTAAATTTTTTAGAAATTACAAATATTAAATACGAAGAAGAAAACTAATTTAAAATATAAAATTATACCTGAACACAACATGTCTCTGTCTCACCAATTGTGTAGAAGTCTCCTACTCCACGTCCATTTATGTCTCTCCTTTTTTCACCTATGGCGTACATATTTGAAACTGCATAGCGTTATATTCCTGAAAAATGTAACATTACAGTGAAAACCACCATAATTTTTTTTTCCTCTGCAATTATTTAAATTAATAACAAGGACAAGATATGCCTCGTTTGTTGTAACAACATATGCGTCTTCACGTGTACCATCGAGTTCAGATTCTCCTATATAGTGAAATTACAATCTTATGCTTGCGAAAATTATTAGAAATAATGAAAAGAAGCCATGGGATGAAGGGTTACATATAAATAACATAACTTCTCAGACCATAGGATAAAGGGTTACACAGAAATCATGTGTAAGATATTTCCCTTTACATGTCGTCATGCATAAGATATTTCCATTTCTTTGTCGTCATGCAACAATGAATTATATTCTAAATCCATCATTCCTCGTCATGCAACAACGAATTATATTCAAAATCCATCATTCGATAATAACTCTCATTCCTTTGCGTCATGCGTTAGATATTCCCATAAAAATGATACAATCCGAAAAATTTACACCATTTTTGTAACATTCCTTACCATAGACAAAGTCGTTGAGGGATGTGAAGGGGAATCTTACTTTGAAACAAAAAATTATGATACCTATCAGTTCAAGACACTCCAAAACACATGAAATAGATAAAAGTTACACGTGCTTACCTTTAAAAAATCTTCCCTTTCAACATACCAAAAATAATAGAATACGTGTCCTCCACGCAATATTCTTTTCTAATAAATGAAAGAGAGAATAGACAAAGTAAATGATAGATATTCTAATATATTAAATTTCTAATTGATCCTCTAACCTACTCACTAACAATACAAAAAGTGGAGTGCATCTAGACGCACATCTACATTTAATACAATTATTGACAATATATGTTATTCCTTAAAGATATTAAATTTTTTGAGAAATTACAAATATTAAATACGAAGAAGAAAACTAATTTAAAATATAAAATTATACCTGAACACAACAGGTCTCTGTCTCACAAATTCTGTAGACATCTCCTACTACACGTCCATTTATGTCTCTACCTTTTACTTCTACGCGTAGGCTATTTTCTTTAAATATATTTAACAATGTCATTTTTTATTCTTGAAAGTAGGGTTGTCCTTGTTCGGGAACATCCATGCCTCTGCTTAGTTAATACTTGTTATTAATACACTTGTTAGAAATAATTTTTATAAAAATATTATAATACTAAATTTTACCTCAATCTAAATTTGTATATATTACATAGCTTTACTTTGGTTCCAATGCTAACTAACCTAAAATGAAAAAGGAGATCAATTAATAAAAGGTTGGAAGTAATAATACCTCAAGATAAATTTGCATCTCTTTACCTGTAATTTTGACTGTGCTTTTGCAGCCAATGGTTAACCTGGTCTTGTAATATTTTGTCCATATCTTCATGATATCCCTTTATCATGTTGGCAGGCATATCTTCTAGTTTCATTTAATTTTTCAGCTCATTTTTATTTGCCTTGTTATATATGTCAATACATGCTTTGAATCCATCGCCGTCAGGCACCAAATTGTAACAGCCCGTTACGTACCGGTATTGTTAACATTAATTATGATATTAAGCGCAGTTACAATCACAGCAGTTCATTTATAAAAACGAGAATAAATTTTTTTCGACTATTACGCGAGCATTTAAATCATGAAAAGGCGTAATAATTAAAAGCTGTGACCGTAACCGTAAACTCTTGCGGAAGACTTATTTAAACTGTTTTTATCACTTACGTTACTTATTATAAGTTACTAAGGAGTTCCCATAAACTCACTTAGCCAATTTCCAACTTTACGTTTTATACCAATTCGAACATGTTACACTCTAAGTTTTTCTGCGACCAAACCGATCGCAACCAACCCTACTTCTCAGATTATATCTTTGTGTTACTTAATTCCCTTTTTAACAAGCTAAAATACGCTCAATTCGGAGCTCATTTGCTCCGGTTATCGCCGTTTGAAGTTGGATAAGCGATTAGCCCAAACAACCCCAAAAACAGCTCCAAACCACTCACATTGCTCGAATTACTGCACTCAATCCACTCAACCATTTGCCCTCAAATTTTTGTCCTACAAACTAGGCACCTCAAACTTCATTTTGATATATCACACGCTCAATTTGACCGAGAAACGAAGCGGGAATTCATTTCCCAAATCCGGTCCAGAATCTGCCTCAGGTGCAGGGGCACATGGGCAGTCCGTGTTTCTCTATTTTTTTCAGGCCGAAGATCAACCCAGATTTTCCTCAAATTTTGAAACAAGGTAGAGGACATCTCAACCTTCAAAATGGCGTATGGCACGTCCCTAGGGGACTTCTATGGAGGGAGATATGCTCTCCCGAAGTTCGCCTAAAATCTGCCAATTCTACAGAAAATTCGCCAGAGTTTCCTTTGTTTTTCCAATAATCCCAAATTTGTAAAAGATCATTTAAAACCTCAATGTACCTAATAAACACATGATAATACAGTAATAATCCAATGGGTGGCACACACAAGGACCAACAACGCCTTGGGGCACTTACAACCCAATCCAGTTTATAGTTATTAAACATAGAGTCCATATTAATCATTCTTAAGTAGTTGCAATCACTAACACCTTTTTCATGCATATTTCCATCATACATATTATCATAACCTAAAATAGGCCTAAGGCCCTTCCATCATAATTAGACATGCATCAATACTATTACAATATGGCTTTACAAATTACAACTTGAAACTAAAACTTCAAATTACATTCTTCTAAAATTTCGACTTAATTAAAAGACAACATAACCAAATACATCACTACTAGACTTAGGCAAAATGGCATGAACAGGATGCTAATGAAGCTACTAACAAATACAAATGACATGTTCATGCCCTAAGTCTAGCCTAGGCCACACGGCCAACAAAATGCAAAATAAGAAGCGCTCCACCGCTCACTCTGCGGGCCTCTTGCCCGAGGCTCCTGCTCCACTGCTACCTCCTGAAATAAATGCCCCGAGACGGGGTGAGATATACGAATATATCTCAGTAACCAAGAGGTTCTGGAGAAAACTCCACCCAATGGTTCACTTCGATGCATATCAATAGAATACAACAACCACTTTGAAAACGGGATATAGCATGGGATTTAGAGAATGAGGAATATAAAGAAAACAAAATACGACGATACGGGATGGTAACCCCAATTCCACGTACGCCCTCGGCATATATAAGCCTATGGGTATCATCCAAGGTGTGTTCACAGAAACCACAACCATGATGCCCAAACCAACCAAAACGCCAAAGACATTCCTAGTGTGCTCCTACCCGGATCACACACCATGACCGCAGTCAACTGGAACTCCCTCCTGGAGACCTATCCAGCGGAAGTCCGAAAATGCCCGAAGGCTAATAAAACTGTCTACTGGCCAGAGACTCGGTACATAAGTACCCATAGCAATAATGCATGCATGCTCATGTGTTTTATACTATTCATACACACTTCCTACCGTTGCCATCAACTGGCAAGGTGGAACAGAAAAGGGTAACAAGCCCCAGTACCAAGAGGTTACCTTAATTTGCGTTTCCACAAGCTCCGCAGCAGCTTATCCCTCAACTCGGTACACAGCGGAATGCCTACACAGAGGACATTCCCAATCACTCTCAGTTCAACCCATACACGTTAATTTATAATTACACATGTAATGAACCAATTTCTTACCTCAATCCACTTGGTCCCGGACCAAGGGCAATTCACTGATTCAAGATTCGGGATTCAGGTCGACGTACGGCAACCTATACAATAACGTACATCCATCAGTACTCGTCAAATAGTATCAAAACGCAAAAACACAAAAATCCTCCCCATCCTCCCTTGATGGTTCGGCCATTGTAGTGTAAATGTGAGATTTATTTTTCTAAATTTTCTTTCTCATTTTGTTACGTCTCATTAGGTTGTCAATAGGCCAGTTCAAGTGCTGGTTCGTCATTTTCGCGTCGAATTACATCAAAACGCGAAAATCGCCAAATCACCCCTTTTCCCTTTGGAGGTTCGGCCATGTAGGTGTAAATTTGAGATTTATTTTCCATTGATTCAAACACTCTCCAAGCACAACACAACCCATCTAAGCACCATATAACTACACAAATCATTATCCAAATCATTTTTCAACATCAATTCCTCAATCTTTCCTCAAAGAATCGAATTTTAACCTATGGCATTCCAAGGAATTTCCATACAACTTTAATCATTCCAACCATCATACAACCTATTATATCATCATACCATCATGCCACCATCATCAAACAAGTCTCAACACCAAAATTCACAAATTCCAAAATCATGATCATCAATTTTTTCTAAGTTAAAAATCATCACATTTCACTTAAAATTTTCATTGCATTTCTAGCATTACTACATCATTCTAACACATTATCATCTAATACACATTTTCAAATTGAGCTCTCTAACACAACATATCATCAATCAAAGCTTTAGGTCACAAAATCAATTCATCACAATCAACCGTTTAAAATGCAAGAACACTCACCCAATTGGAAGGTATAAGACTCCTCCTAAGCATACTCCACCATTGGAGCATTTAAAAGCTCCAAGAACACAAAATTCCTCACCAAAACCGCAGCTGTAAATGGCCAAGATCTCCTCACACACGCGATTTCAAGGCTCAAGAGTGGTACCAATGTGTTTAGGAGGTGTTTTCCAACAAGTTTCAAGACAAAAATCGTTGGATTCGGTGTAGAAATGACCAAGTTATGGAAGGAAGAAAGCTTGACCAATCCTTGGCCATGGTGGGGCTGCTGCACGCGGGAGAGAAGAGAGGGAGGAGAGAGAAAGTGTGAAAAAAAAGGTGAGTTTGACTCACTTAAGTCACAGGCGGGTCCCACACGCGTTTTAACTTTAATCAATCACCTAATTTCAACCACAAATTCATGACCTACGTATTTTTCTTGTTCATGTCATATTTTTGTTTCCCTAAAATACTGATAAAATTTTCACGCTTATCGGTACAATTATACCGCAGTATTTTTACACCGAAAAATCACTATTCATCAATTTTTCCCAAAATGACTCAATTCCATCAAATTTCATCAAAATTATATTTCCTAACTCAACAAACCATTTATAACTCATATTTGAAACCTAGAGCTCAAAATTCAAATGGCACGTTTTACGGTGAAATTGTAACGCGGTATTTTTACCCGCGAAAAACACTATTCACTGATTTTTCTGAAACTTGTCTGTCCACTCAATTTTTCGTTCTGAACCCATTTCCAGGGTTATTTTTACCATCTGAGACCTTCTACTCAATTTTTATCTTCCTAGGGTTGCGTGTTGGCTAATTACCGTTTGCCCTTTCTTTGTATTTTGGCCTAATCTTTAGGATTTTCACTAATCCATCACTTGATTGCTCACTTAATATTTTAATTACTTGATTTAAAATTGTGAGGTGTTATATTCACCCAAACTTTTTAGAATTTTGTCCGCAAAATTAAATCATACTCATCCGCTAACTCAGGACACAGTCGGAGAATCTCATCCTCCCGCTCCCAAGTAGCATCCTCAAGTGTGTTCCTTTACCACATTACTTTTATCACAAGCATGATCTCCTTTTTATGATACTTATTATCCTTTGATCCTTCACAATCACTTGTCTCTCATGGTTCTGTGACATTTTAATTCACAATACTTTACACTTTCTCTGGTCTCCCGTTACCCTTTCGCTGATCTGTAGGTAATAATATAACAATATTACGGATTTGTCGGTATTAATTTACCTCATTCTCATCTTTATCCATATTTCTGACCCATGGTCGTTCTCAAAAGCATCTAATCGTTTTCATGCACATTCACTAGTTATTCCTGGAGTATTTCCAACTCACACGTTCTTTAGTACTTAACTTTTTTCGCTGTCCTCACTGTTTTGACAATACCCCAACAACCATTTCTTTCCATTACTGTTACTACTCTTATCATTTTGCTGTTTTCTTGGCTTTCACCCAAGCACATGCTTTCTAGTTTCAAAGGCACTTTGTCGTGTCCTACAATTACGACTCACATTAAATTCTATACTTATATACTTTATTTTTCCTTGTCACGTGTTTTCACCTCTTCTTAGGTACTCACAACTACATATTTCTCTTTGTGATACGAAACTAACAATGCTCATAATAGTTTATATTTTCGATTAGCCCTATAAGGTCTATCGATCACAAATACTCATGAAATTTTTCCATCTACAAAATCATGTTCATAATTTACACTCATTGTTAAACTCTTTATTAACTTAACCATCTCAATTTTACCAACTCAATCAGCTCAACTCCATACTTAGACCTCTCATAGTCTAAACACAACACTCATTAATGACCTCCACATGAAGGCCTCATGCTTAATATTTTCTCCCACTAACTATTTTCAACTTTCATTCCACTCCGGTGTTACAACTTAACCATTTGTTCCACTTATTTATACCACTTCTTCGTAATCATCGTCATTTAATCCTGAATGTCAAACTCAATATAACATCACCTTACAGTTTTCACCAACTTTCACCAATCATCTTGGTTGTTCGAATCAATCAACCACACCAAGCCATTTCACTACTAACTGATGGACCCTTAAAATGCCATGTCTCTCACATGCAAGTCTCGTTCTATAGGAATCTTTGAAACTTAATTATCAAGTCACATAAAACTAAATCCATCCTTGCCACTACTTATACAATTCCCCACCGATTGGTATCTCAATCTCTCAGAATATTCAAAGCTACCACAAACACTCAGTCATACCTCATTAATACTTAACCAAAACAATATTATCATTGTGCATTTTCCACACACTTTCCACCATAAGTGGCATATGCGATTATATATAACACTCCTCAATCCACTCTATCAGTACAACCAAGCTATCAACTTTTAGGCAACCGATCGCAATTCCAGTTTCCAACTATTATTACACATTCGCGCTTGATTCCATGACAATTTACCTTCTATAAGGGCTAATAATTCACCGTTTTAACCTGAACTCTTGATCATTACCAGCCTTCCTAGAAGGACACTCACTCAATCTGTCAACATCAATCTCGTTATTATCTCTTTCATCATAAGACGAGAATTCCAACAAATTTACTACCTCACTTGGAGCCGAAATTATTTCATCAAACTTACTTTACACCCACAATAGTGTTTCACTATCACACTTCAAAAAAATTTACACACTATGCCTCACCTCTTGTATCCAATTCTGACATACTATTGTCCATTTACAAATATCTGACCTCATATTTTGCGTTAATCACATGGAAGAACTCTCTCAATACAGTGGGTAACAACATTCACAGGTTTTAACCGCTCGAGCTCTTGCTGTCCTCAGGGCCCCAGATGTAATGACCCACCGATCAGAGAATCCACCCATATAATCCATGCAGTAATGATAACCTACCACCTGCTGACTGTGTTCTATTAGTATTCCCAACGTTTCTTATTTGTGCACTTATGTAGATCAATTCAACTATAATAGCAGTCTCATCACTGCGGGATACTTCCTCATCTCATATTACTCGTATAACATAATAATAGTCTCCGGGAACATAATCCGCACGGAGATGGCTACACACTTCGGGCACATAAGCCGCACAGAGATGGTAATATCAAGTCTCATAACGTGCACCTAGTGCATAGAGGAGTTCATATTTACATCACATCTGTATACAACAGCAAACGTGTACCCAGTACACAGGGGAGTTCATACTTATAACATATCCGTATATAACGGCAAAACTGGTACTCCGTACACTCCAGATCACACATGGACCCAGTCCATTTGGTGTCTGTATCACTCTGTATATAACAGCAAAATATCTTTGGTATATTCACATGGGGCTATCCCCATAACCATAGTAATAATGGTATAATATACACCTGTTATATATATAAGTCAATTCATTTTACTCTCTCATTTCATTCTTCTCACAGATAGTTTACATGTAAGTCACTATTATAATAATTCACATTCTCTTCGTAATTTCATACACATTTCTTAACTCTCAATAGTTCCTTCTGTCATGTTATTGTTCAAATCCATAGTCCATTATCTCTTCCTTGCTTATTCTTCTCACAGATTGTTTTCTCTTTTACTTTGACTATTCACTTGGCATAGTTCATAACATAATCTCTATTCCGTGAATCAAGAATTTTCTCAAAGTTCTGTACACATCTCACATATACTTCCCATCACACAGGGATCTTCTAAACATATTCGTCCTATCACAAAAGACTAATTTCACCTCAATCCGTGCACTGGAAAATTATATCAATCCTTGCATTAACACTTATACCTCAACTCATTAACTAATCTTATCATTTTTGTTTTGACATTACACATTAGCTCTTTTGCTAAACACATAATTCCACACTTTATTGTAACTTAGTTCATACACTAATCACATGATTTCCCATCAGGTTGTACATTAGCTCATTCTCTAATCATACAATCTCTTCAGATACTTCCCATCATCGGGGATTTCATTCAGCCTCATTGTCCTTTTACAAAAAATTTAATAATTTACCTCAACACAGATAATTAGGCGCTCAGGCCGTCACAAGGTGTACATACATATATATGTATACTGGCACTTAGGCCATCACTGGATCATCATCCGTTTATTTATCAGAGTAGGTATACTGGCCATCAGGCCATTAGGTATTATTCACAATGCATTACAACATCCACTAGTAATTAGGCCATTTCAATTTACGATATTCATTCTTTGAGATCTCCATGAGACCTCCATCATGGATCAATCCTCTTATGCTTCATAACACCTGAACCTCTACAAAGTAGCCATTTCCAAGGAGAATTCCACACATTAACGCACACATATAATCACATTTGTTTCCTTTATGGCATGTCTGTCAAGCTAGACCATATTCCGTTACGGACAATCATACTCTCAATGAACCTTGTTCAATGCCATCCATGGCGATTCTATCAACTTCTTCCTTATACATATAATACATAATTAATTCATCTCCCCTATGCTTAATCAATACTACCTCCTTATGGATTTAAATCCCATATTTCGATACATCTCAATTTAACAATTGACCAACATTATAATTTCAAGTGGTCAAATCCCATAGGATTAATCATCAATTATTCTATTTATTTCTCTGCATGAACCATCTCAATTTGTTTAAGTGTACATCATCCATCAAGGACTTATAACTTCTAGTCAACATAAAATATTCAAACTCATGCCTAAGCATATCTGTTCATCATTTTCAATAACCCAACAGGTTCTAATCTTCCACCTTGATGAAGTCCCTCCACCACGTCCACCTGGACATAATTGTTTTTACTATACAACACATATACTTGGAAGCTTCACCAATACCTTTTCCATACTATGGACTCATCTCAATTATATATCTTTATTATTCATGGTACTACAAGGTTCATCCATGCAATACCGTACATATCATAGATTTGTTTACAACTTTCACTTACAATCCAGCTTTATAAATTTCATCTACAAGGTCAGACAAAACATTTAAGTATGTTTCCCTGAAGTCCTATCATATTCATATTTTACTTACTGCCATCTCTTGTCCATGGAGCAGTCAACACTGCATCCACAACATCAGGCTAAGGACTTACATTTGGTGTTCCAAGGTTGCCACGCAGGCTTCTTACGATGACTACGCATGTAACACAAAGGAATGGGTTGATCAGACCCACACTAAGGAATCACATATGCAGTAATCGATAAGAATCTACATACAACTATGCAACACACAACACAACTATATATTCATTATCAGAGTTCCCTAACAAAACTGCTCTGATACCATAAAATGTAACAGCCCGTTACGTACCGGTATTGTTAACATTAATTATGATATTAAGCGCAGTTACAATCACAGCAGTTCATTTATAAAAACGAGAATAAATTTTTTTCGACTATTACGCGAGCATTTAAATCATGAAAAGGCGTAATAATTAAAAGCTGTGACCGTAACCGTAAACTCTTGCGGAAGACTTATTTAAACTGTTTTTATCACTTACGTTACTTATTATAAGTTACTAAGGAGTTCCCATAAACTCACTTAGCCAATTTCCAACTTTACGTTTTATACCAATTCGAACATGTTACACTCTAAGTTTTTCTGCGACCAAACCGATCGCAACCAACCCTACTTCTCAGATTATATCTTTGTGTTACTTAATTCCCTTTTTAACAAGCTAAAATACGCTCAATTCGGAGCTCATTTGCTCCGGTTATCGCCGTTTGAAGTTGGATAAGCGATTAGCCCAAACAACCCCAAAAACAGCTCCAAACCACTCACATTGCTCGAATTACTGCACTCAATCCACTCAACCATTTGCCCTCAAATTTTTATCCTACAAACTAGGCACCTCAAACTTCATTTTGATATATCACACGCTCAATTTGACCGAGAAACGAAGCGGGAATTCATTTCCCAAATCCGGTCCAGAATCTGCCTCAGGTGCAGGGGCACATGGGCAGTCCGTGTTTCTCTATTTTTTTCAGGCCGAAGATCAACCCAGATTTTCCTCAAATTTTGACACAAGGTAGAGGACATCTCAACCTTCAAAATGGCGTATGGCACGTCCCTAGGGGACTTCTATGGAGGGAGATATGCTCTCCCGAAGTTCGCCTAAAATCTGCCAATTCTACAGAAAATTCGCCAGAGTTTCCTTTGTTTTTCCAATAATCCCAAATTTGTAAAAGATCATTTAAAACCTCAATGTACCTAATAAACACATGATAATACAGTAATAATCCAATGGGTGGCACACACAAGGACCAACAACGCCTTGGGGCACTTACAACCCAATCCAGTTTATAGTTATTAAACATAGAGTCCATATTAATCATTCTTAAGTAGTTGCAATCACTAACACCTTTTTCATGCATATTTCCATCATACATATTATCATAACCTAAAATAGGCCTAAGGCCCTTCCATCATAATTAGACATGCATCAATACTATTACAATATGGCTTTACAAATTACAACTTGAAACTAAAACTTCAAATTACATTCTTCTAAAATTTCGACTTAATTAAAAGACAACATAACCAAATACATCACTACTAGACTTAGGCAAAATGGCATGAACAGGATGCTAATGAAGCTACTAACAAATACAAATGACATGTTCATGCCCTAAGTCTAGCCTAGGCCACACGGCCAACAAAATGCAAAATAAGAAGCGCTCCACCGCTCACTCTGCGGGCCTCTTGCCCGAGGCTCCTGCTCCACTGCTACCTCCTGAAATAAATGCCCCGAGACGGGGTGAGATATACGAATATATCTCAGTAACCAAGAGGTTCTGGAGAAAACTCCACCCAATGGTTCACTTCGATGCATATCAATAGAATACAACAACCACTTTGAAAACGGGATATAGCATGGGATTTAGAGAATGGGGAATATAAAGAAAACAAAATACGACGATACGGGATGGTAACCCCAATTCCACGTACGCCCTCGGCATATATAAGCCTATGGGTATCATCCAAGGTGTGTTCACAGAAACCACAACCATGATGCCCAAACCAACCAAAACGCCAAAGACATTCCTAGTGTGCTCCTACCCGGATCACACACCATGACCGCAGTCAACTGGAACTCCCTCCTGGAGACCTATCCAGCGGAAGTCCGAAAATGCCCGAAGGCTAATAAAACTGTCTACTGGCCAGAGACTCGGTACATAAGTACCCATAGCAATAATGCATGCATGCTCATGTGTTCTATACTATTCATACACACTTCCTACCGTTGCCATCAACTGGCAAGGTGGAACAGAAAAGGGGAACAAGCCCCAGTACCAAGAGGTTACCTTAATTTGCGTTTCCACAAGCTCCGCAGCAGCTTATCCCTCAACTCGGTACACAGCGGAATGCCTACACAGAGGACATTCCCAATCACTCTCAGTTCAACCCATACACGTTAATTTATAATTACACATGTAATGAACCAATTTCTTACCTCAATCCACTTGGTCCCGGACCAAGGGCAATTCACTGATTCAAGATTCGGGATTCAGGTCGACGTACGGCAACCTATACAATAACGTACATCCATCAGTACTCGTCAAATAGTATCAAAACGCAAAAACACAAAAATCCTCCCCATCCTCCCTTGATGGTTCGGCCATTGTAGTGTAAATGTGAGATTTATTTTTCTAAATTTTCTTTCTCATTTTGTTACGTCTCATTAGGTTGTCAATAGGCCAGTTCAAGTGCTGGTTCGTCATTTTCGCGTCGAATTACATCAAAACGCGAAAATCGCCAAATCACCCCTTTTCCCTTTGGAGGTTCGGCCATGTAGGTGTAAATTTGAGATTTATTTTCCATTGATTCAAACACTCTCCAAGCACAACACAACCCATCTAAGCACCATATAACTACACAAATCATTATCCAAATCATTTTTCAACATCAATTCCTCAATCTTTCCTCAAAGAATCGAATTTTAACCTATGGCATTCCAAGGAATTTCCATACAACTTTAATCATTCCAACCATCATACAACCTATTATATCATCATACCATCATGCCACCATCATCAAACAAGTCTCAACACCAAAATTCACAAATTCCAAAATCATGATCATCAATTTTTTCTAAGTTAAAAATCATCACATTTCACTTAAAATTTTCATTGCATTTCTAGCATTACTACATCATTCTAACACATTATCATCTAATACACATTTTCAAATTGAGCTCTCTAACACAACATATCATCAATCAAAGCTTTAGGTCACAAAATCAATTCATCACAATCAACCGTTTAAAATGCAAGAACACTCACCCAATTGGAAGGTATAAGACTCCTCCTAAGCATACTCCACCATTGGAGCATTTAAAAGCTCCAAGAACACAAAATTCCTCACCAAAACCGCAGCTGTAAATGGCCAAGATCTCCTCACACACGCGATTTCAAGGCTCAAGAGTGGTACCAATGTGTTTAGGAGGTGTTTTCCAACAAGTTTCAAGACAAAAATCGTTGGATTCGGTGTAGAAATGACCAAGTTATGGAAGGAAGAAAGCTTGACCAATCCTTGGCCATGGTGGGGCTGCTGCACGCGGGAGAGAAGAGAGGGAGGAGAGAGAAAGTGTGAAAAAAAAGGTGAGTTTGACTCACTTAAGTCACAGGCGGGTCCCACACGCGTTTTAACTTTAATCAATCACCTAATTTCAACCACAAATTCATGACCTACGTATTTTTCTTGTTCATGTCATATTTTTGTTTCCCTAAAATACTGATAAAATTTTCACGCTTATCGGTACAATTATACCGCAGTATTTTTACACCGAAAAATCACTATTCATCAATTTTTCCCAAAATGACTCAATTCCATCAAATTTCATCAAAATTATATTTCCTAACTCAACAAACCATTTATAACTCATATTTGAAACCTAGAGCTCAAAATTCAAATGGCACGTTTTACGGTGAAATTGTAACGCGGTATTTTTACCCGCGAAAAACACTGTTCACTGATTTTTCTGAAACTTGTCTGTCCACTCAATTTTTCGTTCTGAACCCATTTCCAGGGTTATTTTTACCATCTGAGACCTTCTACTCAATTTTTATCTTCCTAGGGTTGCGTGTTGGCTAATTACCGTTTGCCCTTTCTTTGTATTTTGGCCTAATCTTTAGGATTTTCACTAATCCATCACTTGATTGCTCACTTAATATTTTAATTACTTGATTTAAAATTGTGAGGTGTTATACAAATCGCATAAAATATGTATTCTCAGAAAATAAATAAATATAGATTAATATTATTTTCACATAATAGTAAATTAGACCAACTCATAATGCACAATTATTTAATCAAATGAAATACATTCCGGAAGCGTACATATTTGAAAATTCATAGCGTTATATTCCTGAAAAATGTAACATTACAGTCAAAACCACCATAATTTTATTTTTCATTGCAATTATTTAAATTAATAACAAGGACAAGATATGCCTCGTTTGTTGTAACAGCATATGCGTCTTCACGTGTACCTTGAGTTCAGATTCTCCTATATAGTGAAATTACAATCTTATGCTGGCGAAAGTTATTAGAAATAATGAAAAGAAGCCATCGGATGAAGGGTTACATATAAATAACATAACTTCTCAGACAATAGGATAAAGGGTTAGACAGAAATAATGTGTAAGATATTTCCATTTCTTTGTCGTCATGCAACAACAAATTATATTCAAAATCCATCATTCGATAATAACTCTCATTCCTTGGCGTCATGCGTTACATATTCCCATAAAAATTATACAATCCGAAAAATTTACACCATTTTTGTAACATTCCTTACCATAGACAAAGTCGTTGAGGGATGTGAAGGGGAATCTTACTTTGAAACAAAAAATTATGATACCTATCAGTTCAAGACACTCCAAAACACATGAAATAGATAAAAGTTACACGTGCTTACCTTTAAAAAATCTTCCCTTTCAACATACCAAAAATAATAGAATACGTGTCCTCCACACAATATTCTTTTCTAATAAATGAAAGAGAGAATAGACAAAGTAAATGATAGATATTCTAATATATTAAATTTCTAATTGATCCTCTAACCTACTCACTAACAATACAAAAAGTGGAGTGCATCTAGACGCACATCTACATTTAATACAATTATTGACAATATATGTTATTCCTTAAAGATATTAAATTTTTTGAGAAATTACAAATATTAAATACGAAGAAGAAAACTAATTTAAAATATAAAATTATACCTGAACACAACAGGTCTCTGTCTCACAAATTCTGTAGACATCTACACGTCCATTTATGTCTCTACCTTTTACTTCTACGCGTAGGTTATTTTCTTTAAATATATTTAACAATGTCATTTTTTATTCTTGAAAGTAGGGTTGTCCTTGTTCGGGAACATCCATGCCTCTGCTTAGTTAATACTTGTTATTAATACACTTGTTAGAAAATAATTTTTATAAAAATATTATAATACTAAATTTTACCTCAATCTAAATTTGTATATATTACATAGCTTTACTTTGGTTCCAATGCTAACTAACCTAAAATGAAAAAGGAGATCAATTAATAAAAGGTTGGAAGTAATAATACCTCAAGATAAATTTGCATCTCTTTACCTGTAATTTTGACTGTGCTTTTGCAGCCAATGGTTAACCTGGTCTTGTAATATTTTGTCCATATCTTCATGATATCCCTTTATCATGTTGGCAGGCATATCTTCTAGTTTCATTTAATTTTTCAGCTCATTTTTATTTTCCTTGTTATATATGTCAATACATGCTTTGAATCCATCGCCGTCAGGCACCAAATCGCATAAAATATGTATTCTCAGAAAATAAATAAATATAGATTAATATTATTTTCACATAATAGTAAATTAGACCAACTCATAATGCACAATTATTTAATCAAATGAAATACATTCCCGGAAGCGTACATATTTGAAAATTCATAGCGTTATATTCCTGAAAAATGTAACATTACAGTCAAAACCACCATAATTTTATTTTTCATTGCAATTATTTAAATTAATAACAAGGACAAGATATGCCTCGTTTGTTGTAACAACATATGCGTCTTCACGTGTACCTTGAGTTCAGATTCTCCTATATAGTGAAATTACAATCTTATGCTTGCGAAAGTTATTAGAAATAATGAAAAGAAGCCATCGGATGAAGGGTTACATATAAATAACATAACTTCTCAGACAATAGGATAAAGGGTTACACAGTAACCATGAGTAAGATATTTCCCTTTGCATGTCGTCATGCATAAGATATTTCCATTTCTTTGTCGTCATGCAAAAAATTTACACCATTTTTGTAACATTCCTTACCATAGACAAAGTCGTTGAGGGATGTGAAGGGGAATCTTACTTTGAAACAAAAAATTATGATACCTATCAGTTCAAGACACTCCAAAACACATGAAATAGATAAAAGTTACACGTGCTTACCTTTAAAAAATCTTCCCTTTCAACATACCAAAAATAATAGAATACGTGTCCTCCACACAATATTCTTTTCTAATAAATGAAAGAGAGAATAGACAAAGTAAATGATAGATATTCTAATATATTAAATTTCTAATTGATCCTCTAACCTACTCACTAACAATACAAAAAGTGGAGTGCATCTAGACGCACATCTACATTTAATACAATTATTGACAATATATGTTATTCCTTAAAGATATTAAATTTTTTGAGAAATTACAAATATTAAATACGAAGAAGAAAACTAATTTAAAATATAAAATTATACCTGAACACAACAGGTCTCTGTCTCACAAATTCTGTAGACATCTCCTACTACACGTCCATTTATGTCTCTACCTTTTACTTCTACGCGTAGGCTATTTTCTTTAAATATATTTAACAATGTCATTTTTTATTCTTGAAAGTAGGGTTGTCCTTGTTCGGGAACATCCATGCCTCTGCTTAGTTAATACTTGTTATTAATACACTTGTTAGAAATAATTTTTATAAAAATATTATAATACTAAATTTTACCTCAATCTAAATTTGTATATATTACATAGCTTTACTTTGGTTCCAATGCTAACTAACCTAAAATGAAAAAGGAGATCAATTAATAAAAGGTTGGAAGTAATAATACCTCAAGATAAATTTGCATCTCTTTACCTGTAATTTTGACTGTGCTTTTGCAGCCAATGGTTAACCTGGTCTTGTAATATTTTTTCCATATCTTCATGATATCCCTTTATCATGTTGGCAGGCATATCTTCTAGTTTCATTTAATTTTTCAGCTCATTTTTATTTGCCTTGTTATATATGTCAATACATGCTTTGAATCCATCGCCGTCAGGCACCAAATCGCATAAAATATGTATTCTCAGAAAATAAATAAATATAGATTAATATTATTTTCACATAATAGTAAATTAGACCAACTCATAATGCACAATTATTTAATCAAATGAAAAACATTCCCGGAAGCGTACATATTTGAAAATTCATAGCGTTATATTCCTGAAAAATGTAACATTACAGTCAAAACCACCATAATTTTATTTTTCATTGCAATTATTTAAATTAATAACAAGGACAAGATATGCCTCGTTTGTTGTAACAACATATGCGTCTTCACGTGTACCTTGAGTTCAGATTCTCCTATATAGTGAAATTACAATCTTATGCTTGCGAAAATTATTAGAAATAATGAAAAGAAGCCATCGGATGAAGGGTTACATATAAATAACATAACTTCTCAGACAATAGGATAAAGGGTTACACAGAAATCATGTGTAAGATATTTCCCTTTACATGTCGTCATGCATAAGATATTTCCATTTCTTTGTCGTCATGCAACAATGAATTATATTCTAAATCCATCATTCCTCGTCATGCAACAACGAATTATATTCAAAATCCATCATTCGATAATAACTCTCATTCCTTGGCGTCATGCGTTAGATATTCCCATAAAAATGATACAATCCGAAAAATTTACACCATTTTTGTAACATTCCTTACCATAGACAAAGTCGTTGAGGGATGTGAAGGGGAATCTTACTTTGAAACAAAAAATTATGATACCTATCAGTTCAAGACACTCCAAAACACATGAAATAGATAAAAGTTACACGTGCTTACCTTTAAAAAATCTTCCCTTTCAACATACCAAAAATAATAGAATACGTGTCCTCCACGCAATATTCTTTTCTAATAAATGAAAGAGAGAATAGACAAAGTAAATGATAGATATTCTAATATATTAAATTTCTAATTGATCCTCTAACCTACTCACTAACAATACAAAAAGTGGAGTGCATCTAGACGCACATCTACATTTAATACAATTATTGACAATATATGTTATTCCTTAAAGATATTAAATTTTTTGAGAAATTACAAATATTAAATACGAAGAAGAAAACTAATTTAAATATAAAATTATACCTGAACACAACAGGTCTTTGTCTCACAAATTCTGTAGACATCTCCTACTACACGTCCATTTATGTCTCTACCTTTTACTTCTACGCGTAGGCTATTTTCTTTAAATATATTTAACAATGTCATTTTTTATTCTTGAAAGTAGGGTTGTCCTTGTTCGGTAACATCCATGTGTCTGCTTAGTTAATACTTGTTATTAATACACATGTTAGACATAATTTTTATAAAAATATTATAATACTAAATTGTACCTCAATCTAAATTTGTATATATTACATAGCTTTACTTTGGTTCCAATTCTAACTAACCTAAAATGAAAAAGGAGATCAATTAATAAAAGGTTGGAAGTAATAATACCTCAAGATAAATTTGCATCTCTTTACCTGTAATTTTGACTGTGCTTTTGCAGCCAATGGTTAACCTGGTCTTGTAATATTTTATCCATATCTTCATCGTATCCCTTTATCATGTTTCCAGGCATATCTTCTAGTTTCATTTAATTTTTCATCTCATTTTTATTTGTCTTGTTATATATGTCAATACATGCTTTGAATCCATCGCCGTCAGGCACCAAATCCCATAAAATATGTATTCTCAGAAAATAAATAAATATAGATTAATATTATTTTCACATAATAGTAAATTAGACCAACTCATAATGCTCAATTATTTAATCAAATGAAATACATTCCCGGAAGCGTACATATTTGAAACTGCATAGCGTTATATTCCTGAAAAATGTAACATTACAGTGAAAACCACCATAATTTTTTTTTCCTCTGCAATTATTTAAATTAATAACAAGGACAAGATATGCCTCGTTTGTTGTAACAACATATGCGTCTTCACGTGTACCATCGAGTTCAGATTCTCCTATATAGTGAAATTACAATCTTATGCTTGCGAAAATTATTAGAAATAATGAAAAGAAGCCATGGGATGAAGGGTTACATATTAATAACATAACTTCTCAGACCATAGGATAAAGGGTTACACAGAAATCATGTGTAAGATATTTCCCTTTACATGTCGTCATGCATAAGATATTTCCATTTCTTTGTCGTCATGCAACAATGAATTATATTCTAAATCCATCATTCCTCGTCATGCAACAACGAATTATATTCAAAATCCATTATTCGATAATAACTCTCATTCCTTTGCGTCATGCGTTAGATATTCCCATAAAAATGATACAATCCGAAAAATTTACACCATTTTTGTAACATTCCTTACCATAGACAAAGTCGTTGAGGGATGTGAAGGGGAATCTTACTTTGAAACAAAAAATTATGATACCTATCAGTTCAAGACACTCCAAAACACATGAAATAGATAAAAGTTACACGTGCTTACCTTTAAAAAATCTTCCCTTTCAACATACCAAAAATAATAGAATACGTGTCCTCCACGCAATATTCTTTTCTAATAAATGAAAGAGAGAATAGACAAAGTAAATGATAGATATTCTAATATATTAAATTTCTAATTGATCCTCTAACCTACTCACTAAAATCTAAATTTGTATATATTACATAGCTTTACTTTGGTTCCAATGCTAACTAACCTAAAATGAAAAAGGAGATCAATTAATAAAAGGTTGGAAGTAATAATACCTCAAGATAAATTTGCATCTCTTTACCTGTAATTTTGACTGTGCTTTTGCAGCCAATGGTTAACCTGGTCTTGTAATATTTTGTCCATATCTTCATGATATCCCTTTATCATGTTGGCAGGCATATCTTCTAGTTTCATTTAATTTTTCAGCTCATTTTTATTTGCCTTGTTATATATGTCAATACATGCTTTGAATCCATCGCCGTCAGGCACCAAATTGTAACAGCCCGTTACGTACCGGTATTGTTAACATTAATTATGATATTAAGCGCAGTTACAATCACAGCAGTTCATTTATAAAAACGAGAATAAATTTTTTTCGACTATTACGCGAGCATTTAAATCATGAAAAGGCGTAATAATTAAAAGCTGTGACCGTAACCGTAAACTCTTGCGGAAGACTTATTTAAACTGTTTTTATCACTTACGTTACTTATTATAAGTTACTAAGGAGTTCCCATAAACTCACTTAGCCAATTTCCAACTTTACGTTTTATACCAATTCGAACATGTTACACTCTAAGTTTTTCTGCGACCAAACCGATCGCAACCAACCCTACTTCTCAGATTATATCTTTGTGTTACTTAATTCCCTTTTTAACAAGCTAAAATACGCTCAATTCGGAGCTCATTTGCTCCGGTTATCGCCGTTTGAAGTTGGATAAGCGATTAGCCCAAACAACCCCAAAAACAGCTCCAAACCACTCACATTGCTCGAATTACTGCACTCAATCCACTCAACCATTTGCCCTCAAATTTTTGTCCTACAAACTAGGCACCTCAAACTTCATTTTGATATATCACACGCTCAATTTGACCGAGAAACGAAGCGGGAATTCATTTCCCAAATCCGGTCCAGAATCTGCCTCAGGTGCAGGGGCACATGGGCAGTCCGTGTTTCTCTATTTTTTTTCAGGCCGAAGATCAACCCAGATTTTCCTCAAATTTTGAAACAAGGTAGAGGACATCTCAACCTTCAAAATGGCGTATGGCACGTCCCTAGGGGACTTCTATGGAGGGAGATATGCTCTCCCGAAGTTCGCCTAAAATCTGCCAATTCTACAGAAAATTCGCCAGAGTTTCCTTTGTTTTTCCAATAATCCCAAATTTGTAAAAGATCATTTAAAACCTCAATGTACCTAATAAACACATGATAATACAGTAATAATCCAATGGGTGGCACACACAAGGACCAACAACGCCTTGGGGCACTTACAACCCAATCCAGTTTATAGTTATTAAACATAGAGTCCATATTAATCATTCTTAAGTAGTTGCAATCACTAACACCTTTTTCATGCATATTTCCATCATACATATTATCATAACCTAAAATAGGCCTAAGGCCCTTCCATCATAATTAGACATGCATCAATACTATTACAATATGGCTTTACAAATTACAACTTGAAACTAAAACTTCAAATTACATTCTTCTAAAATTTCGACTTAATTAAAAGACAACATAACCAAATACATCACTACTAGACTTAGGCAAAATGGCATGAACAGGATGCTAATGAAGCTACTAACAAATACAAATGACATGTTCATGCCCTAAGTCTAGCCTAGGCCACACGGCCAACAAAATGCAAAATAAGAAGCGCTCCACCGCTCACTCTGCGGGCCTCTTGCCCGAGGCTCCTGCTCCACTGCTACCTCCTGAAATAAATGCCCCGAGACGGGGTGAGATATACGAATATATCTCAGTAACCAAGAGGTTCTGGAGAAAACTCCACCCAATGGTTCACTTCGATGCATATCAATAGAATACAACAACCACTTTGAAAACGGGATATAGCATGGGATTTAGAGAATGAGGAATATAAAGAAAACAAAATACGACGATACGGGATGGTAACCCCAATTCCACGTACGCCCTCGGCATATATAAGCCTATGGGTATCATCCAAGGTGTGTTCACAGAAACCACAACCATGATGCCCAAACCAACCAAAACGCCAAAGACATTCCTAGTGTGCTCCTACCCGGATCACACACCATGACCGCAGTCAACTGGAACTCCCTCCTGGAGACCTATCCAGCGGAAGTCCGAAAATGCCCGAAGGCTAATAAAACTGTCTACTGGCCAGAGACTCGGTACATAAGTACCCATAGCAATAATGCATGCATGCTCATGTGTTCTATACTATTCATACACACTTCCTACCGTTGCCATCAACTGGCAAGGTGGAACAGAAAAGGGGAACAAGCCCCAGTACCAAGAGGTTACCTTAATTTGCGTTTCCACAAGCTCCGCAGCAGCTTATCCCTCAACTCGGTACACAGCGGAATGCCTACACAGAGGACATTCCCAATCACTCTCAGTTCAACCCATACACGTTAATTTATAATTACACATGTAATGAACCAATTTCTTACCTCAATCCACTTGGTCCCGGACCAAGGGCAATTCACTGATTCAAGATTCGGGATTCAGGTCGACGTACGGCAACCTATACAATAACGTACATCCATCAGTACTCGTCAAATAGTATCAAAACGCAAAAACACAAAAATCCTCCCCATCCTCCCTTGATGGTTCGGCCATTGTAGTGTAAATGTGAGATTTATTTTTCTAAATTTTCTTTCTCATTTTGTTACGTCTCATTAGGTTGTCAATAGGCCAGTTCAAGTGCTGGTTCGTCATTTTCGCGTCGAATTACATCAAAACGCGAAAATCGCCAAATCACCCCTTTTCCCTTTGGAGGTTCGGCCATGTAGGTGTAAATTTGAGATTTATTTTCCATTGATTCAAACACTCTCCAAGCACAACACAACCCATCTAAGCACCATATAACTACACAAATCATTATCCAAATCATTTTTCAACATCAATTCCTCAATCTTTCCTCAAAGAATCGAATTTTAACCTATGGCATTCCAAGGAATTTCCATACAACTTTAATCATTCCAACCATCATACAACCTATTATATCATCATACCATCATGCCACCATCATCAAACAAGTCTCAACACCAAAATTCACAAATTCCAAAATCATGATCATCAATTTTTTCTAAGTTAAAAATCATCACATTTCACTTAAAATTTTCATTGCATTTCTAGCATTACTACATCATTCTAACACATTATCATCTAATACACATTTTCAAATTGAGCTCTCTAACACAACATATCATCAATCAAAGCTTTAGGTCACAAAATCAATTCATCACAATCAACCGTTTAAAATGCAAGAACACTCACCCAATTGGAAGGTATAAGACTCCTCCTAAGCATACTCCACCATTGGAGCATTTAAAAGCTCCAAGAACACAAAATTCCTCACCAAAACCGCAGCTGTAAATGGCCAAGATCTCCTCACACACGCGATTTCAAGGCTCAAGAGTGGTACCAATGTGTTTAGGAGGTGTTTTCCAACAAGTTTCAAGACAAAAATCGTTGGATTCGGTGTAGAAATGACCAAGTTATGGAAGGAAGAAAGCTTGACCAATCCTTGGCCATGGTGGGGCTGCTGCACGCGGGAGAGAAGAGAGGGAGGAGAGAGAAAGTGTGAAAAAAAAGGTGAGTTTGACTCACTTAAGTCACAGGCGGGTCCCACACGCGTTTTAACTTTAATCAATCACCTAATTTCAACCACAAATTCATGACCTACGTATTTTTCTTGTTCATGTCATATTTTTGTTTCCCTAAAATACTGATAAAATTTTCACGCTTATCGGTACAATTATACCGCAGTATTTTTACACCGAAAAATCACTATTCATCAATTTTTCCCAAAATGACTCAATTCCATCAAATTTCATCAAAATTATATTTCCTAACTCAACAAACCATTTATAACTCATATTTGAAACCTAGAGCTCAAAATTCAAATGGCACGTTTTACGGTGAAATTGTAACGCGGTATTTTTACCCGCGAAAAACACTATTCACTGATTTTTCTGAAACTTGTCTGTCCACTCAATTTTTCGTTCTGAACCCATTTCCAGGGTTATTTTTACCATCTGAGACCTTCTACTCAATTTTTATCTTCCTAGGGTTGCGTGTTGGCTAATTACCGTTTGCCCTTTCTTTGTATTTTGGCCTAATCTTTAGGATTTTCACTAATCCATCACTTGATTGCTCACTTAATATTTTAATTACTTGATTTAAAATTGTGAGGTGTTATATTCACCCAAACTTTTTAGAATTTTGTCCGCAAAATTAAATCATACTCATCCGCTAACTCAGGACACAGTCGGAGAATCTCATCCTCCCGCTCCCAAGTAGCATCCTCAAGTGTGTTCCTTTACCACATTACTTTTATCACAAGCATGATCTCCTTTTTATGATACTTATTATCCTTTGATCCTTCACAATCACTTGTCTCTCATGGTTCTGTGACATTTTAATTCACAATACTTTACACTTTCTCTGGTCTCCCGTTACCCTTTCGCTGATCTGTAGGTAATAATATAACAATATTACGGATTTGTCGGTATTAATTTACCTCATTCTCATCTTTATCCATATTTCTGACCCATGGTCGTTCTCAAAAGCATCTAATCGTTTTCATGCACATTCACTAGTTATTCCTGGAGTATTTCCAACTCACACGTTCTTTAGTACTTAACTTTTTTCGCTGTCCTCACTGTTTTGACAATACCCCAACAACCATTTCTTTCCATTACTGTCACTACTCTTATCATTTTGCTGTTTTCTTGGCTTTCACCCAAGCACATGCTTTCTAGTTTCAAAGGCACTTTGTCGTGTCCTACAATTACGACTCACATTAAATTCTATACTTATATACTTTATTTTTCCTTGTCACGTGTTTTCACCTCTTTTTAGGTACTCACAACTACATATTTCTCTTTGTGATACTTAACTAACAATGCTCATAATAGTTTATATTTTCGATTAGCCCTATAAGGTCTATCAACCACAAACACACTGAAATTTTTCCATCTACAAAATCATGTTCATAATTTACACTCATTGTTAAACTCTTTATTAACTTAACCATCTCAATTTTACCAACTCAATCAGCTCAACTCCATACTTAGACCTCTCATAGTCTAAACACAACACTCATTAATGACCTCCACATGAAGGCCTCATGCTTAATATTTTCTCCCACTAACTATTTTCAACTTTCATTCCACTCCGGTGTTACAACTTAACCATTTGTTCCACTTATTTATACCACTTCTTCGTAATCATCGTCATTTAATCCTGAATGTCAAACTCAATATAACATCACCTTACAGTTTTCACCAACTTTCACCAATCATCTTGGTTGTTCGAATCAATCAACCACACCAAGCCATTTCACTACTAACTGATGGACCCTTAAAATGCCATGTCTCTCACATGCAAGTCTCGTTCTATAGGAATCTTTGAAACTTAATTATCAAGTCACATAAAACTAAATCCATCCTTGCCACTACTTATACAATTCCCCACCGATTGGTATCTCAATCTCTCAGAATATTCAAAGCTACCACAAACACTCAGTCATACCTCATTAATACTTAACCAAAACAATATTATCATTGTGCATTTTCCACACACTTTCCACCATAAGTGGCATATGCGATTATATATAACACTCCTCAATCCACTCTATCAGTACAACCAAGCTATCAACTTTTAGGCAACCGATCGCAATTCCAGTTTCCAACTATTATTACACATTCGCGCTTGATTCCATGACAATTTACCTTCTATAAGGGCTAATAATTCACCGTTTTAACCTGAACTCTTGATCATTACCAGCCTTCCTAGAAGGACACTCACTCAATCTGTCAACATCAATCTCGTTATTATCTCTTTCATCATAAGACGAGAATTCCAACAAATTTACTACCTCACTTGGAGCCGAAATTATTTCATCAAACTTACTTTACACCCACAATAGTGTTTCACTATCACACTTCAAAAAAATTTACACACTATGCCTCACCTCTTGTATCCAATTCTGACATACTATTGTCCATTTACAAATATCTGACCTCATATTTTGCGTTAATCACATGGAAGAACTCTCTCAATACAGTGGGTAACAACATTCACAGGTTTTAACCGCTCGAGCTCTTGCTGTCCTCAGGGCCCCAGATGTAATGACCCACCGATCAGAGAATCCACCCATATAATCCATGCAGTAATGATAACCTACCACCTGCTGACTGTGTTCTATTAGTATTCCCAACGTTTCTTATTTGTGCACTTATGTAGATCAATTCAACTATAATAGCAGTCTCATCACTGCGGGATACTTCCTCATCTCATATTACTCGTATAACATAATAATAGTCTCCGGGAACATAATCCGCACGGAGATGGCTACACACTTCGGGCACATAAGCCGCACAGAGATGGTAATATCAAGTCTCATAACGTGCACCTAGTGCATAGAGGAGTTCATATTTACATCACATCTGTATACAACAGCAAACGTGTACCCAGTACACAGGGGAGTTCATACTTATAACATATCCGTATATAACGGCAAAACTGGTACTCCGTACACTCCAGATCACACATGGACCCAGTCCATTTGGTGTCTGTATCACTCTGTATATAACAGCAAAATATCTTTGGTATATTCACATGGGGCTATCCCCATAACCATAGTAATAATGGTATAATATACACCTGTTATATATATAAGTCAATTCATTTTACTCTCTCATTTCATTCTTCTCACAGATAGTTTACATGTAAGTCACTATTATAATAATTCACATTCTCTTCGTAATTTCATACACATTTCTTAACTCTCAATAGTTCCTTCTGTCATGTTATTGTTCAAATCCATAGTCCATTATCTCTTCCTTGCTTATTCTTCTCACAGATTGTTTTCTCTTTTACTTTGACTATTCACTTGGCATAGTTCATAACATAATCTCTATTCCGTGAATCAAGAATTTTCTCAAAGTTCTGTACACATCTCACATATACTTCCCATCACACAGGGATCTTCTAAACATATTCGTCCTATCACAAAAGACTAATTTCACCTCAATCCGTGCACTGGAAAATTATATCAATCCTTGCATTAACACTTATACCTCAACTCATTAACTAATCTTATCATTTTTGTTTTGACATTACACATTAGCTCTTTTGCTAAACACATAATTCCACACTTTATTGTAACTTAGTTCATACACTAATCACATGATTTCCCATCAGGTTGTACATTAGCTCATTCTCTAATCATACAATCTCTTCAGATACTTCCCATCATCGGGGATTTCATTCAGCCTCATTGTCCTTTTACAAAAAATTTAATAATTTACCTCAACACAGATAATTAGGCGCTCAGGCCGTCACAAGGTGTACATACATATATATGTATACTGGCACTTAGGCCATCACTGGATCATCATCCGTTTATTTATCAGAGTAGGTATACTGGCCATCAGGCCATTAGGTATTATTCACAATGCATTACAACAACATCCACTAGTAATTAGGCCATTTCAATTTACGATATTCATTCTTTGAGATCTCCATGAGACCTCCATCATGGATCAATCCTCTTATGCTTCATAACACCTGAACCTCTACAAAGTAGCCATTTCCAAGGAGAATTCCACACATTAACGCACACATATAATCACATTTGTTTCCTTTATGGCATGTCTGTCAAGCTAGACCATATTCCGTTACGGACAATCATACTCTCAATGAACCTTGTTCAATGCCATCCATGGCGATTCTATCAACTTCTTCCTTATACATATAATACATAATTAATTCATCTCCCCTATGCTTAATCAATACTACCTCCTTATGGATTTAAATCCCATATTTCGATACATCTCAATTTAACAATTGACCAACATTATAATTTCAAGTGGTCAAATCCCATAGGATTAATCATCAATTATTCTATTTATTTCTCTGCATGAACCATCTCAATTTGTTTAAGTGTACATCATCCATCAAGGACTTATA